>NW_025064891.1:0-2489 GCF_019112545.1 Guyanagaster necrorhizus
GGATAAGCCATCTACACTTTGTACTCACTCCTCCCTATCTCATCTGTCAGATTCCGCTCTGAAGGATACTCCTGTTCACTTCTCTGACAGAACTCCGTTCTGTCCATCCAGATCCTTGGGCTTCGACTCAAGGGTGATGTTGCCAATAGCTTCGTCAATGCCCATGCACTCCGCCGGACTCCGCGCGTGCACTCAAGCCCACTCGATTGGCACGTTCCTAACAGTATATTCGAACTCAAACCCTTGAGTCGAAAATTTTATCATGTCTACCACATTTACCGAACCCACAGAGACCGATCCTGAACAAAGGCAGCCCACCCATCCAAACATGTTTTCCATGGAAGACATCCCAGCATCTGCCTCAAAGGAACAACCAGGCCTGTTCGGATCAGCCTCCAGTGGGGGACAACCTTCCTGTAGGGAAACCTACAATCACTCTAGCTTCACTGCCCGCCAATCTAATTACGACGATTCCCCTAACCCTTTCGACGCCACCAGCATCCCAACCAACAGGGCCCGACAGACCAGCCTGATGTATGGCGCCCGAACCGACCCCCCAATAGACCCCTTATCCCTGGGCAACAACCATGGGAATCCAGACAGCCCAGACTCAGAGGGCAGAGATGAAGACACCCCTACTCATACTCCTATCCAATGGGAACCGGCTGGCAATCCACCAAACCCTTTCCCAGGTGGACCAGGTGGACCAGGAGGACCAGGTGATCCCAATGGCCCAGACAGCGCCGACGGCCCCACAGGAAGTAACAATCCAAACCAGCAGGACATGTTCCTAGAATTCATGAACCTGTTACAAGGAGTCTCTGCCTCCCTCAACAACCCTAAACCAGCCACTGTCCATACCAAGGTCAAGGAACCAGAACCATTTGATGGCTCTGACCCTCGCAAACTGAAGGCTTTCATTGTCTCCCTTCAGTTGAACTTCAATGACAGACCTACCGCGTTTGCAACGGATGCTAACAAAGTTAACTACGCTATTTCATTCCTGGCCGGCACCGTGCTCAACTGGTTCGAACCAGACATTCTTAACCCCAATCCGCGGAATCCACCAGCCTGGCAATTCTCCTACGCAGCCTTCTTAGATGAGCTTCATAGCAACTTCGGCCCCTTTGATGCTATTGGAGATGCTGAAGATGCATTAGAACACCTTCAGATGCGCGATGGTGATCGGATCATGAAGTATATGGTCCAATTTAACCAGTATGCTTCACAAATTGGGTACGGAGATAACTCCCTCCACCATGCATTTTACCGTGGCCTCTGCACCCGTATCAAGGATGACATGGCATACCATGGGAAGCCAAACAACCTTCGTGATATGCGCTTCCTTGCCCAAGAACTTGATGCTCGCTACTGGACCCGGAAGACCGAAATTGCCCATGAAAACCAGGACAATAAATTCTCCAACCCCAAATCCAAGAGGTCTAACACTTCTTCCTCGGACTCCAGCTCCACACCAAAATCTACCGCCCCTAAGCCCTATGCTGACAAGCTAGGCAAAGATGGCCATCTTACCCAGAAAGAAAAAGACCGCCGGTGCCAGAACAACCTTTGCATGTTCTGTGGAGCCAAACACAAGACTGAGGACTGCAACAAGCGGAAGGCAGCAGCCTCCACCAAGGGGCGTGCAGCAGAGGTCGACACCGCTCCCATGGAACCGGCTCCGACAGAGTCGGAAAACTAGGAAGCAACCCTGTTCCCTCTGTGTGAGTTCAGGGTTGCATCGACTGTATTCGCACACCGGAGGTCATCACTCTCAATGCAACATCCCTTTCCAATCACTCCTTCCACATTCCCCTCTCAGCAGAATTGCCGACTACTACGGAACCCGATGGTTCCCCAACTTGTATCATCCTACGTTTTCTTGCCCTTATTGATTCTGGCTCTAGCCACTGCTTTGTTGACACTAAGTATGTAACTGCCAATGAAATCCCCATTAAAACCATCCCTAGTGTGCAACTTCGATTATTTGATGGCTCCATCGGGAGCCATATATCTCAAATAGCAACCATCCCCATCTGTTTCCTGTCCGGAGACACCTTCTCCATCGACTTCTATGTCACTCCTCTGGATTCATCTTGCAATCTTGTCCTAGGATACAACTGGCTCTCCCGCTACAATCCACTGATTGACTGGGCTGAGAACAGTATCATTTTCCGTTCAAGCTACCAGGACCCCACTCCAACCAATTCCGTGGCCTTCACCACATCTCAGGGACTTCCATGCCTACAGGACAACAGTCCATTTTTTTTCGAGCCTTCCAGCTCAAATCCGGGACTTCCGTGCCCACAGGACAACAGTCCACCCCTTTCCGAGCCTTCCAGCTCAATTTCGGGACTTCCATGCCCATCGGACTCTATCAGTCCAACTTCCGGGGCTTCACCCCATTCCAAGTCCACATCAGGTAACCGGCGGACTTCATTCCCATATGAACCCATCTACTCCTATCCTCCCTCAGAATCTTTTACTAC
>NW_025064891.1:6154-19282 GCF_019112545.1 Guyanagaster necrorhizus
GCCTCCCGAAGATCCTCCACCTCCTGATCCCTCTCATCCTTGAAAATCAGTCGGGCCTTCTTCCAGGCCTCCACCTCGGACTCCGAAAACAGCTCCAAAGGAGACGATATATCATTGGAACCATAGTCATCTTGAAGACCTGCCACAGTACCACGAACATCCGCCACCTCGTCCGCCAACTCATCCACGCAACGCATCAACTTGCGTATCAATTTTGAAAGTTGGTGGAGACCAGCGGAGACCTCCACACTGCTGATCACCTCACTCGCGGTGACGCCCTTGTTGAATGAACAGGCGGTTTTCTTGACCTTGCAGCAAGAGCAAGTCCGCCCTCGACCAGCGCCTTCGGTTACCAGTCGTGCATAACACCATGCGCCATCTTGACGACAACGCACACAACTCCCTGAAAACAAAAGCTAAGTTAAGCCATAGAAGAAAATGAAGACACTTACTTTCACCATCCAACAATTCTTCGCCCTCTGCCAGCCCCGCCACTTCCAACTTCGCCCGCTTTTTGGGGCTAACGATCGCCTCTGTCTCACTGTCATCCACTACACCCCTCAACCTGAACTTGCATTTACATCCCTTCTCCGCCGGAACCGCTGCCCTTCTCTTCCCCTCCCGCACCCTCTTCCTCCTCTCCAGGGTCTCCTCGGATTCCTCGGACTCATCGTCCCCCTCAGTCCCCTTCGCCTGCTCATCATCGGACTCCGGAGGCATATGGCGAGTCACCTTCTTGAAGCAAAGACCAGGGCCAGGACCATACCGTTCCGCCAAAACTTGATGCAGCCAAAAATCAGTGGCCTCTGCAGGGGTCATCAGCAATCCATCCTCCATAACCATCCCCTCTGGCTCTACCTCCTCAGCCTCAGCCCTCGCCGCTGCCTCCGTGGCCTCCCTCTCCACGGCCTCCCTCTCCTCAGCTGCCCTCCGAGCCGCCTCTCTCAATGCCTCCTCTGCCTCCTTAGCCCGTCTCTCTGCGGCTTGCCGAACCTCCTCCCTTTTCCTCTCCAATTCCTCCTTCTGCTCCTTTTTCCGTGCCTTCCGGGCCACACAGTCCGCCCGGACCCTTTCCTCCTGCTCTTGCTCCCTTTGCCATTCCAAATGACTCTCCACGGCCTCCATGTATTCTTCCTCCACGGCCTCCCATTCTAGACGAAACAATTCCTTGGCCTCTTCAGGGCCATCGGGGGTGGATCCCCTCACCAGAGGCTCGGAAGTGCATGAGTGATGATACGTGGTGAGCAATGACATAGGTGATGATGGTGGTTTCAGATCAAGATACAAAACTCCCATGGCCACCAACAATCCTCCATGTGGCCCCACCGGCCATCGGGATCAGCGCTCTTGAGGGCAAGAACGCTAAGGGGGGGATACTGTTACGCGTATGCCGCCGGCCTCTGTGTCACCTCAACCAACCACGAATTCTATCACGCTACCCACCGGACTCCGGCCACTTCCCATTACCTACTAATTTCATTTCACCATTATCATTTCACATCTGTATTTCACATTGTAATACCTAGACCCTGAACTCGATAGTGAATATTCACACTGGAACCCAATGGAACCCGACTCGGAATTAGCTACCATTAGTATATAAAGCCGTGTATATCACCGTAACTACTCAGTTCGAATATCAACTTGGATAAGCCATCTACACTTCATACTCACTCCTCCCTATCTCATCCGTCAGATTCCGCTCCGAAGAATACTCCTGTTCACTTCTCTGACAGAACTCTGTTCTGTCCATCCAGATCCTTGGGCTCCGACTCAAGGGTGACGTTGCCAATAGCTTCGTCAATGCCCACGCACTCTGCCGGACTCCGCGCATGCACTCAAGCCCACTCGATTGGCATGTTCCTAACACGCGCTACAGTCGACTCAGGAGCCCTCCCATTGCCCAAACCAGTGACCGTGAAGACGCCGGGCCCAGCACCCAAGCCAATGGAAGGGTCCCCAACGACCCTTCGTCCAGCCGTGCCGTCCATCTACGACCAGCCCGTCCGTTCCCTCCTCGAGGAAGGGGACAGCGGGGACGAGGGCGACGAGGAGGACAACGACAGTGATGACCTGTATCGACAACGACTGGAACAAGCAGGGGAGGAAACAGATAAGGAAGCTTTGAAAGAAGAAATAGGGAGAGCAAGGGACAAGGAGTATCAGGAGCTATACGAGCAGGGAAGGAACTTCTTATGGCAAGACGTGTGCTGGCAAGCAACGTCGTTAGGACTGGAATATCGGTATGCAGAAAATACTGAAAGAAAACATATTTTACAGTATGCTGCAATGGAATACGCATGGAAAGAATATGGCCGGCGGCATCCAGAAGACCCGCTCATGCTGATACCCCCGTATCAATCCCCTAACAAGCTAAGGGCACTGGCACTAATGCCGCGCACCCCCCCCCTGTACCACCGAAACGAGCAGTTTACACTGCCCCCTCGATCCGAAGTCGGGCCGACTTCAATCCGTCAATCTGGAGTACGGCTTCACGACTCATCCAAACTAGAAATCGGCCGGCAGGGTGGCCCGTCAAAATTCAAAATCCTTGGACTGGCAGGGGAAGCTGACTCCTTGGTGGACAGCCACCCCCGGACCAGGCAGAATCAAGTGGGAAGAATCCCATCCGAGACGACCCCGAGGCGGACCGCCTCGGGTTCACGGTCTGGGATAGAGTCATCGTCCGAGTAGACGACCCGAAGGATAGCCCAATTGCTGATGACCACTCATTGCACTCTTTCCTGGGACCACCCACGGAATGGAACCAACCACTGTTCGCGGATTGGCCCAATCCAATGGGCCCACTCCTACATAATGCCAACATCCTACAATGTCATCCCGATCTCCTCCGAAAACCTCGCCCCTTCAAGGGGGCCTCCGACGACATAGACCGATTTTTAGTAGACTGCGAATAATATTTCGAAGTCTATGTCGGATACATCAGGACCGATATGAACAAAGTCACATTTGCTACCTCATACCTGGAAGACAAGGCCAAAACGTGGTGGATCCTGATCGCACCAAATTTCCGATCCACTACTAGGGAACATTACCGATATCCCTCGTGGCTGGTGTTCAAACGAATGCTAAACAATAAATTCATTGACCCTGCGGTCCAGGAGGTGCACAAACAAAAAATCAAGGAGTATAAGATGGGGGATAAGGTGGCAACAGACTACTTCGACGAACTGGAATGGCTCACCAAGCTCGCAGGAATCAGAGAAGACACCGCAAATGATAGAAGGATGGTGGAGGTGCTCAAATGAGGGGTCCTCTCCTCATACCTCATGATGATTTCAGCCATGGGCATCAAACTATTGATGCCGGTAAGGTATGACGAATAGAAGGGGCGAATCATCGAGATGTACAAGGAGCGACAAAGGCAGAAAGCGGAGGTGATGACGCTGCAAGAATACTCCAAGAAGCCAGTCCTGCCAACTCTGAACAAGCCGGGGCAAACTGCTGGGAAATCATCGGGATCCGCTCAAACGCCCAGCTATGGAAGTCAGAAAACAGGAACCGGGACGACGTACACCGGAGCAGGGAAGCCTATGGACATAGACCGCTTGAAGAAGGAAGGGAAATGCTTCACATGCAGACAGAAGGGATACATGGCCAAGGACTGCCCAAAGAAGAAAAGGACCCGGGAGGACATACGAGCGCAGATAGCCGAACTGTAGAAAGAAGACGAGGAACTTGAAAAGGAGACCAAGATCGAGGAGGTAAAAGATGGGGCCAATCAGTGAATGACTCCACTGTATTGGCCAAAGAACCCAATGGTGTGCCTGTCTCAACTGCTGAACGGACTTATGATACTTCTGTAGTAACATATACGCATTCGAATATACCAGTCAGCCACGCACACCCGAAAGAGTCAAAAATAAAAACTCAAACACCTATGGGCCGAACAAGGGCAGAGAGCCCTAAACAGTGGCTCAAGCCATTCGAAACCAAATGGATGTGGAGAGCCATCAAAGAAGCAGTAAATGACAGGGCAGCAGAAGCCACCCTACAGAGATGAATACATCAGGCCAGGACAGGAAAAGTCACTAAAGATGTCGTAAATGGATTACGAGCAGCGGAGCAGAGCCGAGCCCTGGAATGGTTGGACGAGCTAAAGGGCCCACCAAAATTCGTCAGACAAACTAAAACCTCTGGGAGGGACCTGACAACCAAAGCTCAAATCGAAACCTTAACCAACCGAACAACCCATTCGGTCAATGCCCTGATCGACAGTGGCTGTACTGGAAGTTCCATCAATCGGTCCTTCGTCTGCCAGCATAATCTTCCCACCAGAACCACTGCTGCTCCTATCCCAGTATACAATGCCGACGGAACAAAAAATCAGGCCGGATCGATCACGGAATTCGTCGAACTTAGGTTAACCATCGGAGATCACTCCGAGAGGATTGATCTAGCCATGACAGATCTCGGAACCAAGAAATTATTCTTGGGACACGACTGGTTGATTCGGCATAACCTGCTCATTAACTGGAAGACTGGGAGGCTCATGTTTGCACGATGTCAGTGCCAAAAAATCCCATATGAGTTACCAGACGAGGATCCGGAAGACCGGTGGGATGAGGAGATGGAGGATGGCGAGACCATCCTGGCCGTCAACCTACAAGAGAAGATGCACATCCGGGCAATACATCATGCCAACAATTTAGCAGCCAAGGCTCATGAAGGGAAAGAGGAAAAGACCTTTGAAGAGATGGTACCAGAGTGGGCACGTGACTATCAGGACCTCTTCGAGAAAGAGAGCTTCGATGAGCTCCCGCTCCCAAAGCCCTGAGATCATGCTATTGAATTAATCCCAAATGCCAATGTGAACCTCGACTGCAAGACCTACCCCCTTGGCAGTCAGGAACAACTAGAGCTTGATAAGTTCTTAGACAAGAACTTATCCTCTGGGCGAATCCAACCATCAAAGTCTCCCATGGCCTCCCTCTTCTTCTTCATAAAAAAGAAAGACGGCAAACTCTGACCTGTATAGGATTATCACAAATTAAACGAAATGACGATCAAGAACAGGTACCTGCTACCGCTAATCTCGGAACTAATGGACAAACTTCAGGGAGCCAAGTACTACACTAAACTTGACGTCCGATGGGGGTATAATAACGTCAGGATCAAGGAAGAAGATGAGTGGAAAGCCGCATTTAGGACCAACCGAGGGTTGTTCGAACCCACTGTCATATTCTTCGGTTTAACCAACTCTCCAGCCACCTTCCAGTGGATGATGAACGATATATTCAAAGACCTCATCGCCACTGGGAAGGTAACCATCTACCTTGATGACATCCTCATAATGTCCAAAACTAGGGAAGAGCACTGCGACTTGGTCCGACAAGTACTCGCCCTCATGAGGAAGCATAAGTTATTCCTCAAAGCGGAGAAATGCGAATTCGAGGTGTTAGAAACCGAATACCTCGGGGTAATCATTAGTGAAGGGAGCATCCGCATGAACCCAATAAAGGTTGTGGGGGTACTAGAATGGCCGATCCCCACCAAGAAAAAGGAATTGCAATCTTTTCTTGGTTTCACCAATTTCTATAGGCGATTCATATGAGACTACAGCAGAATCGTCCGTCCCATGACACAACTCACTGGCAATGCCCCATGGGGCTGGGAAACTCCGCAACAACTCACCTTCGAAGACTTGAAGTGACGAATAGCGGAGGACGTAATACTCGCCATCCCATCCCAGGAGGGAAAGTTCCGAGTAGAAGCCGACTCCAGTGATGGAGCCATAGGCACTGTACTATCCCAGGAACAAGACGGGAAATGGCGTCCTGTCGCATTCCTCTCAAAGGCACTTACAATCACTGAAAGGAACTACGAAATCTACGACAAGGAGTTGCTTGCGATAATGCTTACCCTTGAAGAGTGGCGACACTATCTAATTGGAGCAGCAGATATTTTCGAAATCTGGATGGATCACCAAAACCTTAGATATTTCCGTCAGCCTCAGAAGCTGAACCGTCGTCAGGCTCGATGGGTCACCGAGCTCGCTCAATACCAATATACACTCCATCACAAAGCTGGGGTCGCTAACAAGAAGGCCGACCTCCTCTCCCGTCGGGCGGATCACGACCAAGGAGGAAATGATAATGACGGGGTCACCATCCTCCATCCCGAACATTTCCGGGCACTGATAATGCCAACGGAAGAGGAAATGCATGAATGCATTAAAAGCGCGACAAGAGACGCACACCAATGGGATCAGAGGATCGCCGCCTCCCTCAATCATGAGCGAGGAATGACAAAAGAAGACGGAATGATCCACTACGACGGAAGAATTTATGTTCCACGGGTTCAAAGCCTACACAGGAAAATCATTGCAATGTGCCATGACCACACCACCGCAGGACACCCCGGGATCGCAAAAACAAAGGAACTCATCCTCCGCAACTATTGGTGGCCTAAACTCGGCAATGACATCATATCATACGTCAAGGCCTGCGAAACATGTCAAAGGGGGAAGGCATCCACACAGCCGTGGTCAGCCCCCCTACACCCGAATGAAATACCATCCCAGCCGTAGACCCACATCTCCGTAGACATGATCACAGGACTACCGGATTGCAATGGCTATGATGCAATTATCGTCATAGTTGACCGATTCTCTAAAACGATCATCCCGATCGCATGCTCGACAGAATTAACTTCGGAAGGCTGGGCGAAAATCCTGTGGGACGAGGTGTATGCAAAATATGGGATGCCACAAGTGGTCATCTCTGACAGAGGACCGCAATTTGTGTTGAAATTCCTCGATGACTTATACAAATTGCTACATATAAAACAAAATGCATCCACAGCCTATCATCCGCAGACTGATGGACAAACTGAACGGGCAAACCAAGAAGTTGAAAAATACCTTCGACTATTCATCAATTACCGACAGGATGATTGGGTTGAATGGCTCGCACTCACGGCCTTTCAACACAACAACAGGGTGCACTCCGCCACAGGGCTGACACCTTTCTTCGTCAACCATGGATGACACCCCCATGTTGCCCAAACAAGCTGTCATAAAACAACGACACCTGCATCCACAGACTTCACCGTGACTCTAGAAAAAATCCATACCGAGACAAAGATCACATTAGAAAGAACGGCAGCTGCCATGAAAAAACAGTATGACAAACACTGTCGTCTGGCTCACACCTATCAGACATATGATAAAGTCTGGCTCGATACCACGAATCTCCACCTCCCTCGACCTAAACGAAAACTCGCTGACAAACGCACCGGTCCTTTCCCTATCCTGGCGAAAATCGGTGACTCTGTGTACAAGTTGAAGTTACCACCAGCATGGAAAATACACAACGTATTCAACGAATCCCTCCTAACACCATATATCGCGCCAGCCTTTCCAAATCAGGAACAACCTCCACCACTGCCTCCAGACCTAATTGACAACGAAGAACACTATGAAATCGAACAAGTCTTAAACTATAAACTGCAGAAGGTCAAAGCCCGCAGGGGCGGCATGACAACAATGGTCGATTACCTCATCAGCTGGAAAGGATACGGGCCAGAATCAAACCAGTGGATAAATGAAAAATACATGAACACTGACGACGCCATACACGACTATGAATTATCCCTTAATTAAGCCATTGGGATGATGGTCTTAAGCGGGGGGTAATGTTATGATTTTCCCTATTTTTCCTTATTTTCCCATTGACATTCGCCTTCCACTTCTATTTATGCTTAGTCAGAAGGGCATAAGACTGTGGGAAAGCTTAGTCAGCACAACTAACGATCCCCAAGTCGTCATGACCACCAAGCCTAGCAACAACACAATTCCCCTTTTATGTATGGTCTCGGTGCTCAAGGACAATGAGTACCATGGACACAGACAGACATAATAAGTAGTGATATAATTAGGACCATCTGTATAGTATTTAAGACCGATGCTCTTGCTGGTAAGACCCCAGCTTCGAGCTAAAGTTTATACATGCCATTCTACCTCGAGTCAATAACTGACCTTGTGTCACACCAAATGGGTACATACAAAGTGGACTCAGGTGATTCCTCAAAGTGTGAAGGAACGCCTGTTTATCACGTGTATCTGTCCATGTGACGCTTGAGCCTAACAGATTGCTCTGAAGATTCACCTGTTCTGCTTTCTGTCATTGCTGTTCCTTGTATATTTCAGTGACTCATTCCTTCTACATGTCATATCTCTTCAGAATGTTCATTCTGATATCCAAGATCATCTTAATGTATAAGGGCAGTGTTTTTCATTTGAGTATTTTGACTATTCTGCTATTGTCAGCAATATCATTCTGGATTCCAGCAAGCTTGCCAAGTCTCTCCAGCTTATCAAAGTATTCAGTGGCTGGCTTGTCTCTCCATCTTGTACTCCTTCATTTTGCTCTTATGCACTTTCTATACAGCTGGATTGATAAACTTGTCTCAAAGGAGTTATGTGAATACTGACTAGGATGACAGATGATAGTGCTGCCTGGTTGTTGACCAGAGGCTGGGAGAGAGCAAGATCTATCAAACCTTAGCTTTGTCTTTAAGATAGATAGAGGTGAAAGAGACTCAATAAATATTAAAAGAGAAGTATACCAAGTATACTTCAAAATACTATTCGCAATCAATAAGAAACTGATCAATATCATCTGATGCACTCTTGAAGAGATGTGGCTTGTAGAGTAAGTCAGGTTTGCAATTGATGATGGCAGCATCCAAAGATAATACCCTCATCAGATTTGGATATTTATCAAATGGCAGTCTCTGTGATTTGGCTGGCAGACCAGAGAATGAATAGAGCAAGTCATTGTTGGTGACTGAACTGTTCAGAGATGGTGCTTCCTTCTGTACAATAATTTTATTTCATATGATGAATCCAAGTTTCACTGCTTCAGAGTCATTCTTCTCTGAAGCCTTTTCACTAGGTCTGGCCTTGTCTGATGGTGGCTGCTCACTAAGAAGTCAGCTTCCTTTGCTAATCTAAGAGTTTTAGAATCTAGTCACTCAGCTTGTCAGCTGGAGTTGAGACTGGGCAAGCCAACTGATAGAGCTTCAAATTGAAGGGATTATATATGTGTACTGGGCTTTAATACTTTGGATAGATGATGCTATATACATGACTCACTTCAGTGCAACCAAGAGAGCCCATAGCATTGGCTCAATCTTGTATTTGGACTTATAGGCTGAGAGCTTCTCTAGTTGGTCTTCAAGATGAGTTCTGTTATAGATAAAAGTGGCTTATTCAGTTGTAGCATATTGTAAAATATCTCTTTTTTTTATATTATCTGTGGCAGCATATTCTTTTTCTAGAGATGATATTAACCAGCCAACATCCCTCCATAAAACCACTGTCTCTTCTTGATACAGCCTTAAATATTCTTTTTTCTATTCTTTCTGAATTTTTTTCAATAATGCTTTCTTATCTAGCACCTCACCAGAATCCTTTGGATATTTGAAAGCCTCAGAAAGAACAAATTGATCACTCTCCTCATCCTCTTCCATTCTCTTGTTATCTGTCTTTTTCTCACTGTCCTTGATAAGAAAGTTGTCAGGCTGGTCATAGATAGATAGAGTATTGGGCTTGATTGTTGCAGAAGAGCTAGTTGTCATTTCTAGTGCTGAGTCTAGTCTTGTTGAGACTGGTCTTAGGAGGAGACTACTCAAGGGATTGGTCAGCACTAATCTTGACATCTCTCCTATGGCTGCTGTGCACTCTCTGTTTCTCTAGTTCTCAGCAATACTGGTGGAAGTTTTAGTAGAAGTGAGAGTTGAAGAATAATGCTGCAACCCTGCCTCCAAGGAATCATCAGAGATTATGGTCAGAGACATGAGCATTAAGAGGGACTCAAAGCTCATAGATGTTAAGTACAGATTCAGAATGGGAGGAAATAGTATCTGTGTTGGCAATGCTGGAAGTTCTGGAAGGAGGAGAATAAGTGCCCTTCTAAGTGGCTTCACTGGAAGTGATAGCTTTTGCAGATCCTGTCCATGAGTCTGACTCTACTGATATACTGGGCTCTTAGAAGAGAGAGCCCAAAGTTTCTGTTTGAAGACCATATCAGCTTAAAAATTCAGATCTTTAAATGGTGGCCTCAAGTTTGTGCTGGTGGTGACAGTACTACCTGTTATACTGGGCCTCCTTACATGCATTCTGAGCCTGAGCTGCTGTATACTCAGCAAGATCACTGGCTTGGTCTGTTTTTATAGTGATGTTTTCTCATAGGCCTCTGTTGGAGCTAAGCTATATATGAAGTCTCCCACCTGAGTCAACTCAGACATGGAGCCTAGTTCTCTATCTCTCCAGTGGATCTTCATCATTTGATCAGAGATCAGTGGCCCTATGACTACCATAGTTGGTGTAGAGAGAAGAGACTAGGCTTTCTTCCAGAGTTGCATAGAGGGACTCATGATCAGAGTCTGAGAATGCATGTTGGGAGCCTGGAGCCACTCAAGTGGCATCAAAAGAGTCTCTGGCATAGTTTCCAATCCTGTGCTCAGGCAGGGTGGTAGAAGGGTCAGAAAATGGCTTGGCATCAAAGAAGTCATTGAGGAGGTCCTCATTCTCATGGTTCAGGACTAGAGAGAAGTGCACCAGAACCCATGGATTTTTGAATCCAGTGAGCTGAGTGTTACTATTTTTGCTAGCTGTTCATTGAGGTCTGAGAGAATATCAGTGTCTTTCTTCTTCAACATCCCTCAAACCTGAGCTGCTAGACTCAGCTTCAGGTATGAGTCTGAACATGAGCTGGAAAGAGACTCAGGCAGAGGCAGGGATGTCATAAAAGGAGAGATCAGGCATGACATTTTGAAGGATTTGCTGTATTTGTTAAAATGCCTAATAATGCCTGACTATTCAAGCTGTTACTGATTGTCATCTGTGGCAAAGTTGTATGATTGCAAGTAAATCTAAAAGCATTCTAATAATGGAAGCTAGTAGTTTACAGAAGTCATCTATGAGATCAGGAGTTGATATGTTTAATGGTGGTATTTGGTTTTCTTTATACTAGTGTGCATAAGGAAAGGGAAGTATAAGCTTTGAGCTAATTGTTAAGCCTAAGTGACATGTGACTGAAACACATGATAAATAGATGCTGTATCAAGTTTATATAGTCATGCCTAAGTTCACTATATATGTTTATATAGCATTATATTCCAAGGCCATAGCAAGTTGACTTAAAGTAGAATAGTAGAAGAATAAACTTTAGCTTGAAGCTGAGAATATATAGCAAGAGCTATACTACTTATATACTGTTCATCCATAAAATAAATATATTCTTACTAATTATGTGTTTCTATGCTATAGTGCTCTTTGTCCTTGAGTATCATTACTATCTACAAAAGAGTATTGTCCATCATTGAGGGTCATTATTGCATTGGAGAACAATGGCAGACTCAGCCTATTATGGTGACTAAGCCTGTCCCATAGTCCTAAGTGCTGGTTTAGGTGCTCTGACTAAGCATAAATAGGAGTTAATCAAGAAAGAAAATAGAAAAAATCATAATATTCTCTCTCTATTCCTGCAACTCTTTTAGATCTGGCTTTTTCTCTATAACAGCCTCATAAGGAGTTATACTATCTAAAGCCTTCATTAATGTTCTGTTGAAAACCTAGATAGTATAGCAAACAGCCTCAGCCTATAGGAAGCAAGATAAGCTACTCAAATGCAGCATAGCTCTGATCTTTTCAATAACTGTGTGATTGTATTTTTCAGCCATCCCATTATGCTGTGGCATATTATGCACAGTCATCTTTCTTATTGTGCCAGCAGTTTTTAGATGTAAAACAAACACTTTGTCAAAGTATTCACCTCTATGGCCTGAATGAAGGATTCTTACAGAGTGATCATGCTGAGTATAGATGCAAGCTTCATAGGTTTTGTACACCATAAAAGCTTCACTCTTCTGGTGTAAGAATTTAAGATAAGCCCAACAAGTGCTGTCATCAATAAAGGAGATGAAATAATGGCATTTATATAGAGATTCCACAGATGCAGATCTCTATAAATCAAAGTAAATTTTGCCTCTGATATCAGTTGCATGTTCTCTCTCTCAAGCTTTAGACACTGGCTTTTGTGTAGCTTTGGCATAGATATATGACTCACAGAACTGTGGTTCTCCAGATGACTTGTCAAGCTTTACTCTAGTCACAAAGCCTTTTTCAACTGGGCAACAAGCAACTTTGGGTGAAATATGATCTATATATCAGTGCAATTGGCCTAGAGTAAGCATCTCCTCAGCTGCTCCAGCCAAATCTCTCATGATAAACCTGACATAGGTCACCATCATTCTTTAGGACAATTCCAACTATCTTTCCATCTGATATATAAATAGTGCATTTTTCACTATCAAAAGTTAATTCAAAACCAAGATTGTCAAGTCAGCCAACTGAGATGAGTGTATAGCCAAATTCAGAAGAGTATATGACCTTGATGAGTTGCAGGTTGCTTGTATTTATGCTGTTTAGCATATTAATACTCATCATGCTTTTTCTGGCTGCAGAAAATTTTTAAGTATTTGCAGCATAAAATTGTTATAATTTTTCTCTATTTTTCCTATTTTCTTTTCTTTTTCCTCAGAAATGACCCCTATCTTTGCTTAGTCAGGGTGCTTAGCCAGTGCTTATGACTGTGGGAACACTTAGTTCAGCACCCCAGTTGGTCACCCTCCTATCATGACGCTGTGTGCTATGAAGAGAGACAATACCTCTTTTTGTCCTCCAACAGTGGTACAATGACCACAGCACAACAGCAAGACAACAGCTATTGAGGAGAGCCTGGCAACAGCAGGGGTAACAGCTCTACGACAGATAACAGCCTTTTGTGAACATTTATTTATAGCATGATAACAGAACAGTATTTAAGTAGCATAGCTCTCACTGTAATACCTCAGCTTTGAGCTAAAGTTTATTTCTTACCATCTTTGTTACGATTTTTCCCTATTTTTCCTTATTTTTCCATTGACATCCGCCTTTCACCCCTATTTATGCTTAGTCAGAAGGGCATAAGACTGTGGGAAAGCTTAGTCAGCACAACTAGCGATCCCCAAGTCGTCATGACCACCAAGCCTAGCAACAACACAATCCCCCTTTTATGTATGGTCTCGGTGCTCAAGGACAACAAGTACCATGGACACAGA
>NW_025064891.1:20097-27005 GCF_019112545.1 Guyanagaster necrorhizus
CCAATTCCCTCAGGGATTGGAAACCGTGCTCAGGACTCCCTTGATGCCGCTCAGATGGCTACGAGACCCCACGAAAGTCCCGACTCCCCCCAGAACCCCCCTGAGACCCCCACCGAGCCCAACTCCAGCTCCAGCCCATCCGTCAGCAGGCTGGGGATCGATGATCCGCATGGGAGAACCATCCACCCTGATTATGTGAACGCAGAGATTGCCATCTCTGCAGCAGGAGACCCCTTCTGACATCTTCACGTGGGGAGCAAACCCGAGGTCGGAACCACCAGTGAAAGGGGAAGAGCTGTGTGGGACAGAATCATACACCGAATATTCCCAGATTGGGACCTTACTGTTCCCTTCAACTATGACCAGGCAGTACAGCAGCAGCAGCAGAACCAGAACCGAGAAGGAGAGATCAGGCAAACTCAGGAAGAGCTCGCTGATTATGTACGAGAAGAGGCCCGAGAGCAGTATGAGGTGGCAGAATACGACAGGCAAGGAAGGGCATGAAAAAGGAGAGAGGAGGTTGAAAGAATGGGGTCAGCCTCCTCTAGGGAGTATGAGCTCCGCACCGATTCAGGATCCCCCTTTAGGGAGCCCGACTCAGAAGACGACCCGTGGACCGGACCTGCCAGCATTGTCAGCTGGAACAAGGCCATCAGACGTGGAAGGGCAGCAGAACCCCGACCCGTCACCCTCGAATATCCTGCCCGCACCGACACCATCTCCTCGGACGCCGACTCCGTCCTCGGAGCCTATGGGCTCCGAGTACCCGACAATGCCCACGTCCCCGACAGGGCTCTCCAGCGATTCCTGGGCAGCAGGGTCACTCGACAGTTCCTTAATCCCGAGTTCCAACGACACTTCAGCCTCTATAGCCGAGAACTGGAGGAGATGAGAGCGCACAGAGGGACGTGCTATAGTTGACTTAGGAGCCCTCCCATCGCCCGAACCAGCGACCGTGAAGACGCCAGACCCAGCACCCAAGCCAATGGAAGGGTCCCCAACGACCCTTCGTCCAGCCGTGCCGTCCATCTACGACCAGCCCGTTCGTTCCCTCCTCGAGGGAGGGGACAGCGGGGACGAGGGCGACGAGGAGGATGACGACAGTGATGACCCGTATCGACAATGACTGGAATGAGCAGGAGAGGATACAGATGAGGAAGCCTTGAAAGAAGAGATAGGGAGAGCAAGGGACAAAGAGTATCAGGAGCTATACGAGCAGGGAAGGAACTTCTTATGGCAAGACATGTGCTGGCAAGCAACGTCGTTAGGACTGGAATATCGGTATGCAGAGAATACTGAAAAGAAACGTATTTTACAGTATGCCGCGACGGAATACACATGGAAAGAGTATGGCCGGCAGCATCCAGAAGACCCACTCGTGCCAATACCCCCGTATCAATCCCCCAACAAGCCGAGGACGCTGGCACCAATGTCGCATACCCCCTTCATACCACCGAAACGAGCAGTTTACACTGCCCTCTCAATCTGAAGTCGGGCCGACATCAACCCGTCAATCTGGAGTATGGCTTCATGGCTTGCTCAATCCAGAAATCAGCCAGCATGGCAACCCACCAAAATTCAAAATCCCTGGACTGGCAGAGGAAGCCGACTTCTTGGTGGGCAACCACCTCCGGACCAAGCAGAATCGAGCGGGAAGGATCTGGTCCGGGACGACCCTGAGGCGGTCCGTCTCGGATTTACGGTATGAGACAGAGTCATTGTCCGCATCGTCGATCCAAAGGGAAGTCCAGTCGCCGATGACAACTCCCTGCACTCCTTCCCAGGACCACCCGCAGAGTGGAGTCAACCGCCATTCGACGGCTGGCCTAACCCGATGGGTCCACTGCCGCATAATGCCAATGTCCTTCAATGTCACCCCGACCTCCTCTGAAAGCCTCGCCCATTTAAAGGGGCATCTGATGACATTGACCGATTTCTGGTAGATTGCGAACAATATTTCAAAGTCTATGTTGGGTATATTGGGACCGACATGAACAAAGTCGCATTTGCTACCTCGTACCTGGAAGATAAGGCCAAGACATGGTGGATCCTGATCTCTCCGAACTTCCGATCCATCATGAGGGAACATTATCGATACCTCTTGTGGCCGGTATTCAAATGAATGCTAAATGACAAGTTCATTGATCCTACAGTCCAGGAGGTACACAAGCAAAAGATTAAGGAGTACAAGATGGGGGACAAAGCGGCAACCGACTATTTCGACGAGCTCGAACGACTCGCTAAACTTGCAGGAATCAGGGACAACACTGCAAACGATGGAAGAATGGTGGAGGCGCTCAAGCGAGGGGTCCCCTCCTCATACCTCACGATGATCTCAGCCATGGGCGTCAAGATGCTGATGCCCGTGGGATATGACGAATGGAAGAAACGAATCATCAAAATGTATAAGGAGTGACAAAGGCAGAAAGCAGAGGCGACGACGCTACAGGAGTACTCAAAGAAGCCAGCCCCACCAACCCCGAGCAAGCCGGGGCAAACTGCTGGGAAATCGTCGGGATCCCCTCAAACGCCCAACTATGGAAGTCAGAAGACAGGTACTGAAACGACATACACCGGAGCAGGAAAGCCTATGGACATAGACCGCCTGAAGAAAGAAGGAAAATGCTTCACATGTGGCCAGAAGGGGCATATGGCTAAAGATTGCCCAAAGAAGAAGAGAACCCGGAAGGACATACGAGCACAGATAGCTGAGTTACAAAAAGAAGACGAGGAACTCGGGAAGGAAACAAAGATCGAGGAGGTAAAAGACAGGGCCAATCAGTGACCGACTCCACTGTATTGGCCAAAGGATATCATAGTGTGCCTATCTCAGCTGCTGGACAGACTTACGATACTTCTGTAGTTACATATGCGCATTCGAATATACCAGTTTACCATGCACACCTGAAAGAGTCGAAAAAACAAACTCAAATGCCTGCGGGCCGAACAGGGGCAGAGGGCCCCAAACAGTGGCTCAAGCCATTCGAAACCAAATGGACTTGGAGAGCCATCAGAGAAGCGGTGGACGACAGTGCAGCAAAAGCTGTCCTGCGGGGATGGATACATCGAACTAGAATGGAAGAAGCCACAGGAGACACTGTGAATGGATTACGAAATGCTGAATGAAGCCAAGCCCTAGAATGGTTAGACGAGCTAAAAGGTCCACTAAAATTCATCAGGCGAACTAAAACCCCAGGGAGGGACCTGATGACCAAGGCCCAGATCGAGACCCTAACCAATCAAACCATCCATTCAGTCAGCACCCTGATCGATAGTGGCTGTACTGGAAGCTCCATCAATCGATTCTTTGTCTGACAGCACAATCTCCCCACCAGGACCACCGCCGCTCCCATACCAGTGTACAATGCCGACGGAACAAAGAATCAAGCTGGATCAATCACAGAGTTCGTCGAGCTTAGATTGACTATCAGAGATCACTCCGAAAGGATTGATCTAGCCGTAACGGACCTCGGAACCAAGGAGCTATTCCTGGGGCACGATTGGCTGATTCGGCATAACCCGCTCATCAACTGGAAAACCGAGAGGATCATATTTGCGTGATGTCGGTGCCGAAAGATCCTGTACGAATTACCTGACGAGGATCCGGAGGACCAATGGGATGAGGAGATGGAGGATGGTGAAACCATCTTGGCCGTCAACCTACAGGAGGAAATTCACATCCGAGCAGTACATCACGCCAACAATCTAGCCGCCAGGGCTCACGAAGGAAGAGAGGAGAAGACCTTCGAAGAAATGGTACCGGAGTGGGCATGCGACTATCAGAACCTCTTTGAGAAGGAGAGTTTCGATGAGCTCCTGCTTCCAAAACCCTGAGATCATGCCATCGAACTGGTCCCCAATGCCAACGCGAACCTTGACTGCAAGATCTATCCTCTTGGTAGTCAGGAGCAATTAGAGCTTGATAAGTTCTTAGACGAGAACTTATCCTCCAGGCGAATTCGACCATCGAAGTCACCCATGGCTTTCCCCTTCTTCTTTGTAAAAAAGAAGGATGGCAAGCTTCGACCTGTACAGGACTATCGCAAATTAAACGAGATGACCATCAAGAACAGGTACCCATTACCGTTGATCTCAGAACTGATGGACAAACTTCGGGGAGCCAAGTACTACACTAAGCTTGATGTCCGATGGGGGTATAATAACGTCAGGATCAAGGAAGGAGATGAGTGGAAGGCCACGTTCAGGACCAACTGAGGGTTGTTCGAACCTACCGTCATGTTCTTCGGCTTAACCAATTCCCCAGCTACCTTCCAGTGGATGATGAATGACATATTCAAAGACCTCATCGCCACTGGGAAGGTAACCATTTATCTCGACGATATCCTTATAATGTCCAAAACGAAGGAAGAGCACTGCAACCTGGTCCGACAAGTACTCACCCTCATGAGGAAGCACAAACTATTCCTCAAGACGGAGAAATACGAGTTCGAGGTATTAGAAACCGAATACCTCGGAGTAATCATTAGTGAAGGGAGCATTCGCATGGACTCAATAAAGGTCGCAGGGGTGCTAGAATGGCCAATCCCCACCAAGAAAAAGGAGTTACAATCTTTTCTTGGTTTCACCAACTTCTATAGGCGATTCATACGAGACTACAGCAAAATTGTTCACCCTATGACTCAACTGACTGGCAACGCCCCGTGGGGTTGGGGAACTCAGCAATAACATGCTTTTGAAGACTTAAAGCGATGACTAGCAGAGGACGTAATACTCGCTATCCCATCCCAGGAAGGGAAGTTCTGAGTAGAAGCTGACTCCAGTGACGGAGCCATAGGCGCCGTACTATCCCAAGAACAGGACAGGAAATGGCACCCTGTCGCATTCCTCTCAAAGGCGCTTACCATCACTGAAAGGAACTACGAGATCTACGACAAGGAGTTGCTCGTGATAATGCTTGCCCTCGAAGAGTGGCGGCATTATCTAATTGGAGCAGCAGATATTTTCAAAATCTGAACGGATCACTAAAACCTCAGATATTTCCGTCAACCTCAGAAGTTGAATCGTCATCAGGCTCGATGGGTCACCGAGCTCACTCAGTACCAGTACACACTTCACTATAAAGCCGGGGTCGCTAATAAGAAGGCCGACCTTCTCTCCTGCCGGGCAGATCACGACCAAGGAGGAAACGATAATGTCAGAGTCACTATCCTCCACCCGGAACATTTCTGAGCATTAATAATGCCAACGGAAGAGGAGATGCATGAACGCATCAAGAGCGCAACGTGAGACACACACCAGTGGGATCAGAAAATCGCCACCTCCCTCAATCATGAGCGAGGAATGACAAAGGAAAATGGACTGATCCACTACAACGGAAGAATTTATGTTCCGCGGGTTCAACGTCTGCGCAGAGAGATCATTGTGACTTGTCATGACCACGCCACGGCAGGGCACCCCGGTATTGCCAAAACAAAGGAACTCATCCTGCGGAATTATTGGTGGCCTAAACTAAGCAATGACATCGCCTCGTATGTCAAGGCTTGTGAAACATGCCAAAGGGGGAAGGTGTCGACACAATCACGACCAGCGCCCTTACACCCGAATGAGATGCCGTCACAACCATGGACTCATATCTCTGTAGATATGATCACAGGGCTACCGGATTGCAATGGCTATGATGCGATCCTTGTCGTAGTCGATCGGTTCTCCAAGATCATAATCCCAGTCGCATGCTCCACCGAATTAACCTCGGAGGGTTGGGCAAAAATCTTACATGACAAAGTCTACGCCAAGTATGGAATGCCACAAGTGGTCATTTCCGACCGAGGACCACAATTCGTTTCAAAATTCCTCAACGACCTATACAAATTGCTGCAGATAAAACGGAACGCATCCACAGCATATTATCCATAAACTGATGGTCAGACAGAACTGGCAAACCAAGAAGTTGAAAAATACCTACGCCTATTTATCAACTATCGACAGGATGATTGGGTTGAATGGCTAGCACTCGCAGCCTTTCAACACAATAACAGAGTCCACTCCACCACAGGCTTGACACCTTTCTTCGTCAACCATGGCCGATACCCGCATGTCACACAGATAAGCCATCACAAAACAACAACTCCTGCCTCCACCACCTTCGCCGCGACATTAGAGAAAATTCATGCCGAAACAAAAGCCGCATTAGAAAAAACAGTGCTCACCATGAAATGCCAATATGATAAACACTGACAAGTGGCCCATGTCTACCAGAACCACGACAAGGTCTGGTTAGATACAACTAACCTGCACCTCTCCCAGCCGAAACGCAAACTGGCCAACAAGCGCACAGGCCCTTTTACCATCCTGTCAAAGATCGGGGAATCCGCCTATAAACTGAAACTACCATCAGGGTGGAAAATCCATGACGTATTCAACGAATCACTATTAACCCCCTATGTCACGCCCGCCTTCCCTAATCAAGAACGACCGCCGCCACCACCCTCCGAATTGATTGATGATGAAGAACACTATGAAATCGACCAAGTCCTAAATCACAAACTGCAAAAAGTCAAAGCCCGTGGAGGCGGTATGACAACAACGGTCGACTATCTTGTCAGCTGGAAGAGATACGGCCTAGAATCTAACCAATGGATAAATGAAAAATACATGAATGCCGACGACGCCATACATGACTATGAATTATCTCTTAATTAAGCCATCGGGACGATGGTCTTAAGTGGGGGGTAATGTTACGATTTTTCCCTATTTTTCCTTATTTTTCCATTGACATCTGCCTTTCACCCCTATTTATGCTTAATCAGAAGGGCACAAGACTGTGGGAAAGCTTAGTCAGCACAACTAGCGATTCCCAAGTCGTCATGACCACCAAGCCTAGCAACAACACAATCCCCCTTTTATGTATGGTCTCGGTGCTCAAGGACAACAAGTACCATGGACACAGA